>NC_088856.1:17543575-17586075 GCF_963853765.1 Magallana gigas | reverse complement strand
TTTTTGCAGGATATGTAACAAATAACAGCCTATTTGTGGGTTTCTGCACTGATTATTTGAGATAATTTGCCGCCATCTTTATGCATTCCACACACCACTCACAGTTTCTTTATTTTGTGTTTTGTGTGTATGGCTACAAATTGGTAAATTTGCACCACTCACCCCTTGTAGCTTCATCCTGATTACATTTTATCTGGCTAAGTGTAATGTAGTAGTATATTAGATACACACATCTTTGTTTGCAGTGCTTATTTACATCTTTAGAGAGTTACTTACAAAAAAAGTAAACATTTGTATGACTTATATGTAATTATTGTCAATTTTGGTGCGGGGGGGGGGGGGTAGGAAACTACAGAAAAACTTAACTTGGCTGTGAAACATATGCTTTTATTCTTTCTTGTTGATATATCAATGAATGAATTATAACAAAATATATGTACAACAATTAATTTTGAAATATTCATGCACAATCAAATAAAGGGTTTTACTGTTCTCTGCACAAGAAATCGGCAATGTGAACAAATTGGCACCCTATCATCCCTACCTTTAATTGTAGAGAGTAGGTATCCTTCTATATTGAAAACAATTCCAAAAGTAAGACTCATAATAAGTTGTTTACAGAGGAAAAGGAAACAAAAATTGTATTTATTAATAATTCCGTATGATGTGATAATATCTCAATGATTTGTTTATAATCATAGTACTAGTGTATCACTCTATGCATACATAAAAACGATAAGTAATGCTTATATTTATTAGTGAAACAGGACAGATTATTTATATTTAGATTATTTAGATACATGTACTAATCTTCATGCGGGAATCTAGAAAGGAGGGGGTCAGGGGATCTGGACCCCCTTCTCGGGAAAATTGGAGCTTATTAAATTTACATAGTAAAATTTTTTAAAATTGGCCTAGGACCCCCTACAGAAAAAATTAGCTACGCTTATGAAGTTCTCTACCATAACCGCATTTTTACACAAAAGGGGTGAATAAACCCGGGTTTTAAACTATTACTGGTGGTGAAATACCTTAGGGTTCAAACGCATCAGGTGGAAATGCACCAGGGCAAACAAAATCACTTAGATCCGCGAAGCACACTGCATTATTACTAGTCTACTTAGATATTCTGTGTAAAAGTAAATACAAATAATTATTTAGTTAGGTAAAGAGAAGTGAACATAGCATTTATTTGTATATAAGAGCATGTATGTATGATTTTATTTAGAACATTTTGATGTCGCTAGGATACACATTTTCAGATCCTTGATTTGATTGGTTAATTTAGATATTGAATCTCGAATTTCGAATCTCGAATCTCGTATTTCGAATCTCGTATTTCGAATCTCGAATCTCGAATGATCCTTCTCGGCTTTCGTATAAACAGGTTCACATAGTTCAGTTTCTTTCTCAAAGCAGGCCTCATTTGTTTATAAAACAGGCCCAAACTACAAAGACGACTTATGTGAAAAGTTGTCAATAGGAATTCACTTAATGAATTTTTGTTTTCAGCAAAGTGACTGAAGCAGATAAGTACTTAATCAATCATTAATTATCTTGAAACTGAATACAAAATGAATTATTATCTTTATCAAGTGTTACATGTTTTTGTTCATGGATTATCTTTATTTTCAGCTGGCATTATCTGCAGGCTGCTCACAAAAATAACATTTAAAAATTTAACATTTAACGACATTTTGACGACATGACGGAAGAATCCCGCAAGTTAACAAGACGCAGGAATTGAACCGACAGAAAATGTTCTATCTTGGCAAACTGAATATGTATCAATAATTACTACTGTAACGATTTTTGATGTATGGTTGTTTATTTGTATTCATAAAACACATTTTCTATTTATTAATGTATTTTAGGAACAACTGGAAGCATTGTTCATCATTATTATATGTCTAAAATGTATTTAATCTGTTGTATATCATTGTTTTACCTCATCCCATGTTTATCGTGTTTTGTACTTTCATTTTCTCATACTTCCGGTTGCGGGAACTTATTGTAGCTTTTACCTAGAATGGTTGACCAAATGGGTTGCGCAACGTCACGTAAGGTTGTTTGACATCATATATAAACGTCAGCATTTTAGACGTTGAATCAGTTTAGTATTTTTTGATCAGCTTAGCTTAGTTTAGTACATTGTATTCGAGTTTACAGTTAAGTTTTTGAAATTTAGAAGTCAGATTATTTAGAAGTCGTTACCAGACAGTGTTTTTTACGAAGTCGTAACCAGACGAGCCCAATATGGCAAGGTAATTGAATTTGTGTATTTTAAGAAATTATATTTATTGGAAAATTTACTCTAATTACACTTTATTTGAATTTCGGGGAATTCATTATAAAATCTAGCAAGTGACGCTGCGTAACTGGTTATTTAATGTTTCTTGATTTGTTATAGAATTTAATATCATCAGAATATAATCATAAAACCTTTATTATCTTGTTGTTGATGTCTTTCAAAATAACAACTACCAGGTTTAACAAGTATAAATTCGCTACCAGAATTTAATTATATAGGCCAGTTCGAATTTATCCTATCTTATACGAACTCATTAAGGCGAAAACGTTACACTATCATGAAAACCCATAAAAGCGTTACCCACATGGATACCAGTAAATTTGGACGCATTAAATTATTGATCAACTTAGATGCTGTCGGGTTTTATATAGCCTTCGAGTGTTTGTAATCATTTATCACGTTTTATTTTTGAATACGCTTATGTCACTTCGTAATATTATAACTCCTTGTACTGCTCTTTATTATTACATATACTGTGTGATGTAAGAGGGGCTTGCAATTCATAAGAAATTATGATCACTCATACGATGAATCTCTGCCATTCAGTCAATTGAAAGGTGACTAAAAGATAACTGAAATGTTACTGAATGGCGTATTTGTGCCATTCAGTCATCTCTCCAGACCGTTCAATTATCATTCAGTTGACTGAATGGCAGAGATTCATCCTGTTTCCCCACACTCTCCCGTGGGTGAGACGCAACCTAAATATTAAACAAAAATTAGTGAAATCAGAAGCTAAGGTAAAGGTATAGAGATTAACACGATTTGTCATGCATACACAATATGTGATGTCATTGAGTATTCTGTACAAACAAACCGGTTACCTTTCCTTTTCCTGAGACTTTTTTTACCACTTTTTATACGAATATACCATCGCCTTCAACCTGTAAAATTAGACAATCTACAAAAACCTATTCGTTGATCTTAAATACCATTGAATTATAAGTCAAAAGTTTGGTTATATTACTTAGAAAAATAATAATTGTCTTCATTCCAATCTTTATCTATTTGATAGAGACGTGGCAATAAAAGGTTGACTTCATTTTTTTCTTAAAATATAAAAGTTAATATAATATAATGACACTATACTTATAGAAAAAATATTCAAATCCCCAAATAAAAATGATTTTTTGTTTTAAAATATGAATGGGAATTTTAAACCAGAGAGTAGACCAGTCCGCACGCAATACTGAATTACACAATCCTTTTCTATTGTTGCTAAGTGGTTACTGAATCCCTTAGGACACACTGTGCTCAATTTGCCATCAACCAGAGGATTGCCATGTTGGCAACTGTAGAACCCGCCAAAAGGCACCGCAAACTTTGCACCAAGTTCGTAGTCATCACTTATGCAAATTCTGACATTGGAAGCAATCAGCAAAGAATTAAAATATTGTGGACATGATTTTGATTGAGTGACAAAATTATTGGTTATGTCTGAATACAGCCCCCCCCCCCCCCCAAACAGATATCCACTATCCTCATGCACTTCAGAGTTTGGCTTTGCTCGACACCAGTACGATGTGTACGTTGCTGAAGCATAAAATGGTTGATCATGACAACAGTCGAAAAAGATCCAGCAACTGTGACATTGATGTTGTTGCTGAGCTTTATGCGTTGTTCCTTTGTAAAGAAGAACATTTTAAAATCCGTCTGGGCACGAAAAATCCTGTGTTTGCGGATTCTTGGTCGCAAGTGTGTCACACAAATTTTCATTATTGACAAGTTTACCCTTGAAAAGGCACTCCTGATAAACTCCTCCAAAGCTCAGATTAGTGAGTGGGGCATGGCATGTACCGTCGTCTAGTTTTGAGATTTTGCTGAAGTTAGGTGCATCTGGGTTTGTACATCCTGGATACGTGTTGTGTTTAAAATAGGACGAGATGGCCTGTCGAACACTCTGAACCACCTCTTCTACCAGACTCTTAGAAAGCTCAGGGAGTGTTGTCATGGATATAACGTAGTCAACTGGAAACCCATTCCAATCAACAGCAACCAAATCATTCCCAATGGTAGTTGTCCATTTGCTGAGCGTGAAATTTTCCGGATTCATTGGTGGTCCCCGATAGGTTCTAATGTCCCAATTCTTGACGCTTTTCATGTACTTCTCAAGGTCCGTTTTTTTTGTTTGAATATTGATCTTTGATGCTTGCACTTGCTATACTAGGAATGGAAATGCTTGCTGAAAACCCAATTTTTACTCGTTCTGTTGTAGTATCTTCAAGTAATGAGGAGTCGACTTGATCCACCTTGAAAATGGAAGTCCCGGCGTCGACACTGGTTAAATCGTGTGTACCGAAATCACGGACCAGCAGTTCGCTCTCGTAATTGGTAGACAACTTCCGGTTCTGTTGAATATCTCCTGAGATTCTTAGCAGACGATTACGGAAAGACTGGTCAAGATGTACATCGGGAAGAACTTTGGCTGTATATCGCACAAACCTCGCCTGAACTTTGGTAGTGAACGACTTATCATCCAACTGATGTTTTTTGATGTGTTCATATTCGGCGGAAAAACTTGCAGCAATTTTCACACCTTTGATGGTCGCCGAAGCTCCGTTGTTGACAGAAAACGCCGTATCGGAATCATACTGAGATCAGTGGTCATATAACTTGTAAAAAAAAAAAACAACGTTCATTTGACTCGTCTTGACAAGAATAGTAACGACCCCGTCTGATTGAAAATACCACCTGTCTTCCGTTGTCTTACATTTTTAATAAATGAAGTTCACAACAAGGCCTCGGTTTTCGTTGACGAGGTTATACCAATCAAATCCAAGCAGAACCTCAAACATAAAAGGCTTTTCTCCTTTTTCATCATAGCAGACTCGAGGATCCCCAATGGTAAAGTTCGAGGCGTCCACGGTCCATAGTGAAATAGCAAAACAAACCAGAAAGGGCGAGAACATTAATAGGAAATATCGTATTTAATGAATAAAAAGGAAATATTTAAATTTTAATTCAGTTTGTATTAATGAGGAAATAATTATATTTCTTTTAGAAGTTTAGTTAATATCAAATTACGATCTATATTTATTATGTTGATAAACTTTGTAAATATGCCAACAACTGTGCTGGGTGAATCATGCGCGTCCCGTAAGACTCGCGCTAAGAAGTCCCGGAAGCAGTTTAAGTTTTTCAAATACACTCTGAATGACTTCTTCCCAAGTCCAAATATGCATGTTTAAGATGCATAGGTCTAATTAAATACGTTATTCTCTAGTATCACACTTAGTCAATGCTAAGATGTATGATGCTTTCCCATTTTGATGAACCCTAATAATTATTCGAAATCCTTACGACTATGGGTATCAGATGTAATATAATTTTCCCCAATAGAAGTTCTTTTCGGGTAGTTTAACGTGTAGTTGCGGTTAGCCCGATGGATGCCACTCAGCTTTCTACTAAATTACTACACAACTTTCACTAACGTATATTGTATTTGATTTGTATTGTAAATTGTTTTTAATGCCAGATATTCCGGGTCTCGCTGGTTTTACTTTTGTTTGCCTATAATAAGAAAAGTATCTACTTTTAATCTTACATAATAAAAAGATGACATAAAATCAATGGTACATGCATATTTTATTTATACTGCACATAACAATTAACAAGAGTAATATTTTTGATGTAGTAAGGGTAAAACAAAGAAGTCAAGAACAAACTAACCAAAAGTCCTGATATCGATGACCGGAAGCTCAAGCAGCCAGAGGAAATATGGTGGTCTTGTTGACGACCAGCGTCACTTTCGTCCGGCCAGACTTGGTTTTCATTAGTCGTAGAACTGAGAGCGGGAATCGAGACGCCGGGAGTGGGTGTGATGGTCCATCAGATTGCGTGCGTAGTACCAACGGCCCTGACCGCTGTGGTGATATAACTGGAGGTGGTTGCGGCGCCGATGTTATGGATGCCGGTGAGGTAGTGGGCGGGGCTGATACTGATGGTCGCGTTTCCTGCTGTGGCAAAACTGTGGGTGGTTCTGCCAATGTCACTTGTTCTTATATTGTCAGTAGTGGCAAGAATTGTCCCACGGGAACCAATTGCTATAACAAAGATAAGGATTCAAAATGCATTATAATTTGAAATTAAATCTTAAACATTGATAACTACCTAAAGATAATTTACATTAAATACTATTACTTCTATAATTCTTACCAATCAGATTTGCTGATAAATATTCGCAAGCCTAACACGCCAAATGAAATGCTACGATCATTGTTTATCTTTGTTGCTACATATAACTATTAAGGTATCGGATGCATAATTGAGCCTGAGAGCTCGGGATTTTCCGGGATGAGCTCGTTAGATTACGGAGCTTGAAATAAATTTTCAAAAAATCGCACTATTTTTGATCTAACATAATAAACAGTAAAGAATAAACAATTGATGCATAAAGTCAAGCAATATTTTTTTTCTTTAAGGAATGAATTCAATAACTATTCAATTTGTTCAATTTTTTGTATACCTAATTTCATTATACATACAGAGTGTTTCGGACCTAACATTTGTGTAATGGTGTATTTGCTAATAACTATTTTTAATAAGTACCATGCATACGGATTTCGTGGTTAAAATGCTTGTACACGTTTATTGTAATTATTGCGTTGAAACATCTCCTTGTTATTTTCCTTAAATCAAGTTAACAAGAGTCACACAATGAAATTTCTAATCATTGATTGTTTTTTTTTTTCATCGGGATTCCAAACAATTTTCTTCTCTCGCATTTTATATTATGTGCATGAACGCTATATTTTTTTCACTGTTTTTCAAATCGCTGGATTTTATATCATTCAAATAATACTATTTAGGCTTGTAGCATCAATTTTGAAAGTGGGGGGGGGGGGCGAGACTCATCCAAAAAATCTTGACAAGCAAAAAAATAAAAGAAAAAGGAAAAGGCAGTTTCCCAAAATCTTCAAAATCCTAATCCGTGGGGGGGGGGGGGGGGGGGTGGGGCTGGCATGAATCTATACCTTTTAACTTCCATTTCTCTCATTTCCATTCCAATTTTTTTTACATACTCCAAAAAAAGTGGTGGGGGGGGGGGGCAACTCCATGATAATTCAATTTTTACTATGTAAATTTAAGAAAATTATATGGTGCGAGAAAAAGTGCCCCCCCCCCCCCCCCCCCCCGATGCTACGTTCCTGCTATTAGATACTGATTCCGACTGCTTTAAAGTCAGTTCGTTTCATTTTGCTGTTTACATATTTGAGGCTCGTCACCCTCCAATGAAATCAAATACTCAAAATTTGATTAACAGGTTCAGGCAGATAGCCGATGTCCCATGTTCTGATTGGTATTTGTACTCAATCTTATCGTGTAAAAAATGCATGCTTATTACAACATCACAGCGTCATTTATGGTTGATTCATATTTTGTTATAGCTGTGTAAAGCATGTTGATGTATTGTGCATTCCACAAAATTATTGTAGCGATACGGAAACATAGACTTTATCAGCAGTCTCCATTTCAAAACAGACTTAATTTTTTGTTGAAAAAGAATACGCTTTTGAGTAAATGATAATACAATGTATATTGTTTTCTACGAGTTAAAGATTTGGAATGAATTCTAATAAAACATTTTACACGGTTCTTGCACGCTTTGGTCGTAACGCTTTACACACCTGATGTGACCCGCAATTCACGACTTCGTTGTATTAGTAACAATATTTTTTTGTGCAAACATTTTGCTGAATGAAAAAAAACCTCAACAGTTTAGATTTTTAATTCTAAAATTCGAGTTCTCATTCGTTAAGGAATAGAAAACAGGAAAATTACCAGGTAAGAGGAATATGCGTTGGATTATGATTGCAACGGCTGACGTGGGGTGGGGGGGGGGGGTAAAAATCGCGCGACGTCGTCATGGTCAATCTCAGAAAAAAAAGATATTGATAATGGATATCTATTTATTTCAAAACTTTATTTTTTATTAAAATATGTTGGCAATTTTTATTTGATAGATATTATTAATGATTACAGATGTTTTCGTCAAAGTAAAGTAGTATTTTACCGTGCGTGATTTGCAGCGCTAGAGTTACAATGTACTTCCCCAATATGATTTGGCAGGAAAAAAATCTATTTTTAGAAACTACATACCCTTACCTATCAAACGAGTACATAGAATATATAACTTACCGGGCATCATTTTTGGTCAATATTTACATCTGATACCTTAAAGGGGCATGGTCACGATTTTGGTAAAAAATTATTTTTTCGATTTTAATGTTTACAATGCTTCAGTAAGGCATTTTTAATAGGCAATTAAAATTTGAGTGTCATTTGATGAGTCATATGCGAGTTACAGAGCTTACAGTTCTTCGCTATGTAAACAAAGCGTTTGTTTACATTTTGAATGTTGAAGTGAAAATTCAAGATTTAGACCTAAAATTAATGTGTTAATCGTAAGGAACTGTTTATCTATGTTCAAAATGAATAATAAGATAGAGAAACCAGCTTTAAAAAGATTTTCACTGGTATATTGAACCTATGTAAACAAAAACAGGACACAAGCCTTGTTTACATGACGAAGAATTGCAATCCCTGTATCCTGCTTAAAACTCAACGACTGGCACCCAAATTTCATTTGATCTTTAGAAATGCATTCCTAAAGCATTGCAACTAATAAAAACAGAAAAATAAAATGTTTTTTACTTATTCTCAAAAATAACAGGGCCAATTAAATATCATTTTAGCTATGAATCCTCTCTTTGGCAAGAGGTATGTGAAATTCATGGCTCTACCCCTCCGTGGCGTCATAGGCAGAGCCAAGAATGCAAAAAATTAACAAACAAAAAACCACCCAAATTTTCTAAATTTTTCTCTATTACCATAAATGACGAGAAAAAACTACTGTAAATGCATGGTAATGAAGTCGTTGAAGTCCTCTACCTAAATTGTTAAAATCATGACCCCAGGGACAAGGGTTCAGGCCCCAGGGTGGACTATTACAGTCAAAGGAGATAAAGTCATGCATTGTTATAATGTCCTGATGCAACGTTATCTTTAGGTAACTCTCAAAATTTAACTTGTGTATCCATGAATTCTTGACCTAGGCATTTCTGAAATTATTACGTCAATATTTTAACATCTTAATCCACTGATACCCATGCACAAATGCAAATAAAACCACAATGGTGATTAATAAACAAATGAAATACTAAGTCTGGCTGAATGAAATAAAAAATCATTATGGTAAATTTCTGCAAAAAAAATTAACAAATCGCTTTCACCAAAAATTCGTTTAACAGGAATCCACAGAGTGGCATCTAGATACGGATGATATCCGGTATGGGGTTCATAGAACCTATTCGGACCAACCCCCACAAGAAGAACCGGTGTTATATAGTGCCTTTTCCCCCTAGCCAACTTTCCCCCCGGAAAAATGGCTATATAGCAGTTTTTCCCCCCGGAAAAATGGCTATATAGCAGTTTTTCCCCCACGGAAAGCTGACTATATAGTGGGGTTTCCCCCTTTTTATAGCCAGATTACCCCCACGGAAAACCTACTATATAGTAGATTTTCCCCCTTTTTTACATTCCGGTCATGTTTATGGCGGACCATTCTTGGCAATAATTTACAATAACTGATATGATATTAATTTCTTATAGTAAAGGATAATTATGGCATTTATTAATACACAGAATAAAATACATGGTTTTTTTCACCCCTGATATAAACAAAGGGGTGTTATAATTGATATAGTATTAAAGGCATGTGTAAAGTTAGTATTTACAATTTTGTTTTAAAGTCACGCATATTCATATTCACGTTTTTAAGCACATTTTTAACGAAACGCGAGGTCTTATGATGTAAATATTTTTTCAAAAAATGAAATGGCTTAAAAAACAGAACAAAGTCGATATCTTTGCTGGTTACTTTGGAAAATGTGAAATGGAGCCCGAACTAACCTTATGTATATATCATAATTCACTACGTGCTAATTTTTCCGCTTTTTTATTTTGCAACGTGATTTATAAATATACAATTTTGAAAACGATGCCATATAAAACAAGATATACAATTCACTTACCTAAAAATCGTATACTAGTACTTAATTTATTTATTTCATATTTTTGCAATAAAGATTTACTTGTGTACCATATTATTTCTTCGAACAATGAAACAAGGGTAATTAGAAATAAAAACTAACACATTTTTTGCGATGAGCTGACTTATTCTTTTAAATATAAGCTTGTTCTTCTAATCAATTGGCAAGTAAAAAAAAGTCGTATATCAAGTGCGCTTTTGTTGGGTATTTATTTTTGTTTTTCGGTTGCTACTTTTATGAAAAAAAGAAGATGGATGGATAAGGCGTGTAAAATGCCCATACACGGTCGGACAAGCTACTGAAAAATCAAAATATCAATTAATCGAGCTGATATTTTTTCAAACATTTTTTTAAAACAATATACGTTTTTCATATAATTGCTTTTTAACCTATAAACATTTTCAATACTTGGAATATGTTGACTCAAACAGGCGTATACTTATCACAGCCTGCAAATATTGCAATTCTTTATTACCTCAAGGCATTTTCTTTTATAGAGTGGGTCTGTGCTCCATATTTTTCTCATAGTGTAATTAAGGTCTATTGGAAAACAAACCGATTTCAATCAACAAAAATGTGGAGAGATGACCCACTATGCATTAAAAATATAATTTTGTATCCCAACAACTTACCGCTTTGAAAAAATAATAGAAGTCCGTAAATTCGTGGTCAAAGTCACACATAATATTTAAACAGCCCACTTTGTTGTGTCTGAAATGGTCAGTGGTTAGAGTACCTGACATAAGCTAACCTTATATATCTAGGGTTTTTATGTTATGGGTTCGATACCACAAACATTTCTGGCAATATTTTTTTTCTTATCTTTTTGTTTTAAAATATATTTAAAACTGAATATAGTTAGAAATTGTGCTTTTGCAAACTTGTATTATAATATATATTAATCGATTTAATTGGGAAAAAATAAATTCAAAATTGTATTTCACTACTAAACCGAATGGGCATTTGCGCCATCTAATTCCCCCATCTTCTTATTGATTTATTTATCTAGTTATTTATTATATCATTAGTCATCTTATGAAATGATTAAATGTTTTGAAGAATAATGAATTTACCCGCGTACCTTTTTTAAAATTTTTGTTCGTAAATTTAAAAAGAAAAGCAGAATTAACCGGAATTTTCAACCATTTTGATAAAGAAATATGTGAGTGAGTGTGTATTTTTAAATGATGTTTTTACTTTCAAATGATTGTAAAAATATGGTGATGTGGTCATCTTTAGTGTTTGAGATAAGGGGCCCTAGAAAATACACTATTCATTATAATTGGATTTCAAACATCGGGTTCCGAAAGATCAAGGGCCCCTACCATGGGGGCTAAAAATTTCAGGGTCATCTACTAGTGGTTTACCACTACCACTGTAAAGATATGGTTAGTGGTCATCTCTAGAATTTGAGATTATGGCCCCCACTTACAGAACGCTTACTATTCAATCATTATAATAGGGTTTTAAACATCGGGCCTTGAAACATCGAGGGCCCCTATCCTGAGGGCTGAAATTTTCAAAGTCATCTACAAGTGGTAAACCACTGCCACTGTGAAAATATGGTGATGTGGTCATCTCTAGTTTATGAGATATAGGGCCCTAAAGAATATAATAGAATTTTAAACATCGGGCTCTGAAAATCGGAAACAAAATTTCTCTACAACAGATCGATGTTTAGCCTGGATAAAATGTGCACAAACAGACAGACGGACTGATAGATTTACATTGTGTATTAAAAAATTCTCAAAACATTTTTCACTTACAAATTCAGAACACAGAATTATGCATATAAGTGTATATCTTGTAAAACCAAGTACTTTTTTCAATTAATTACCTAAATTAAGTTATATGTATAATTCTATTACACACATGTTCAATTTTCAGCATTGTCTATAAAAAATGATAAATCGGCAAAACGAAACTTAACCTGTACAGATGAATGCAGATATATGCAACCTGGGAGTGTAGAAACATTGATTGTAATCCTTTCTGGGTTTCCATAAATATTTTGTATAAAATCTGAACCAAAAACGTGAGGGAGAAACCCTACTATGGGGGAAAAGCTACTATATAGTGGCTTTTCCCCCCGAGGGGAAAGGCTACTATATAGTAGGTTTTCCGGGGGGAAAAGCTACTATGGGGGAAAAACTGCTATACAACACCGGTATGTTAAAACTTTCAAGAATGAAAAAAAAAATATACTCATCCCCCAACATATGGCGATTTTGAAAAAGCGTAAACTGTTTTATGAGGTACGTAGCGGACAGGTGAAATGTATTGATATAATAAATCAATATATACAAATAGATAAAGAATTATGTCCATCCAACCAAAGTTCCCAAGATATTTATTGGATTAGACTTGGTCTTCGTACATGTACCACGTGACCAACCAGCTAATCCACTGATGCAAAGTGATACATGTATAATTATGTTCCTTTTCCACAAAGAGAAAAAATACAATGTAAAAACCTCTCATATTTATAGATAAAATTAAGGGATACCTGACGCAGGCTGTTAATTACGTATGGTGCACCATTATTGTGTTTGTATACAGGGTTGCTGGACCATATTCAAGGTGTTGGGAATTGACCAGTGCTGCTGTTGCCTCCAGATCCATATTTTATAGAGGTATTTAATTTTACTTGGTATGTATGCAACAGCCATCTTTATATTGATTTTAAAAAATCAGATGCGGGGTACTATTACTAGTTGCATTTCTTCTTTTTCAGGAGGTAGATGATGATAAAGAGGCAACTTGGCAAGAGGAAAGGAGTGAAAATGGACAAATCAAACTAGATGGCAAAGACTTGGAGGATATCTCGTTCACTGCTAACTTAGTAGAGACTAAGCCAAAACGTGGTGGGGTACATCATTACTTCGCAATATATTCAATTCTATTATTCAAATAACTATAATAGTTTCACATCAATTAAGTATAATGATTTAAGTAATACACAGCGCACAGTTGGGGAGAATGGTTTTTGAAATTTAGATTTAATTTTTTTTCAGAGGATGAAGAGGATCAGGCGCTTTTTTAAACGTCTCTTCTGCTGCACATCAGGGTAAGAAAATGTTTCTTAGCAAAGAAATCAGAGTACAATCATGAGCTCTGATAAGCTCGATTCTTTATCACCATCGCCATTGAAACTTTAATCTATACTCCCCCCCCCCCAAAAAGTGATTTGTTTGGATTGCTAAAGGGGAGATACCTCAATCCTAGTCAATCACCCCCCCCCCCCCAAAATGCTCATGGCAGGTTAAAGTCATTGTTATTAGATTGTGACTCCTTAAGTCCACGTAAACTCATATCCAGGCAACACAATGCCTTCATTGCCCGCAATGCCTATCTACATTGTATGTGTAAAGGTAAAGGTAGAATTTTATAATCTTGCTCGCAAAGAACATCGCCTCGCACGACTTCTACATATTACCCCCTGGCGAGACATGACTAATCCGTAGCATCGTCAACTCCATGTGGAGCATACAAGAAGAGCTGCCTAATTACGGCACTATTTTGTTTTTCATTCATATAGCCGTCTGAGTCTCTGAGAAGCTAACCTGTCTGATCACTGTGTCCCAGGCCACTTGATTACATATACTTGAAGGTCAACACACTTGTAACAGAATCAGAATTATAATATGCCAATTGCAATTACTCTGGTTTCATTTATAATCGTGGGCATCCATTTTGGTGGAATCAATGAATATCGGAGTTTTAAGGAGAAAAAAATCGTGGCCAATGATCATATCGATACAAAATGTTAATAAATATTGCATTTGATTCCGTCGATCAACTTAAAAAATGAAATTCCACAAACATTGGTATTCAACGAATATTGATGACACCACAGTACATTATTCTGACAACTGGGTGGCAAACCAAGGCTTTAGTCTTTCCCCCATAGGTTGTAGCAGTTATTGCTTTTCTATTATACGTACACACCATAAAGATATGTACAAGAAGAATTGTAAAATAGCACCTACCACATAAGCCAATGACACTACCGTACCTGAATGGTCAATACATATCAACGTCGGAAACCCACGGTTGATTACGCGTCGTTCCTCTCTTCATCATCCGTGGGTCCCTTTAAACTTCGATGCTGGTATTGAAGCATGCAAGTTGATTGGTTGGTCATATTGCACCCTGGGTAAATTGGTCCAATCAACAAGTCGCTTTAAAATCTCGTTCGTTACAGTATTCAATTGGCGATCGCAGAACGATTTGTTTTGATAGCAAGGCTACAGTAATGCAACCTTTTAAAACAGAAGAGTTCTATGACTGTTACGACTAATTTGATTGGGTGATAACTGATATGTATAAATATTTGGTTATTAAAACGAGCGTCGAAGTTTGAAGGGACCCATGGGTAACTGAGAGAGGAACGACGCGTATAAATTAACCGTGGGTTTCATACGATGAATACATAAACTATTAATTTTTTGTCCCAGCTCTTTCACTTTGGGAGGGATGGGGGAAACAATACAGGTGGAACTATGTCTATGTAAACCCCTCCTGACCAACAAAGGTATAGACAGCTTCAGCTGTGGTACCCTTTAGCTAACACCGATTAGTGATAAACTTAATAGCATGTAACAGGAGCAACATTCAAAAGGTGTACAGGGTCTGCCTTGGCAGTATTTTAGCTAGAAAGCGTTTAACTAAAGTTCACTAAGTCAGGAATGGACAGGGGCCGACTATTTCTGCTCCTTGCGAGTACTTGAGTTCTATACTAGAGCAGGCATCTTGTAGCATATAGAATACATCTTCTGGTGACCATCCTGAGCAAACAAGTTACATAGAGTGTTTTTTATTTGTGCTCATCATCCTGCGACACATAGGATACATATCCATGTGCTCACCTTTGAGCACATATGGTACAAATTCCTGTGCTTGTCTAGTGCTCATCCTAAAGCAAATGTGGTGCATATCCCTGTGGTTATCTTGGAACACACAGGGTTCATCTCATTATGCTCAGCCTGTATCACTTACGATACATCTCTTTGAGCTTTTTGTGCCTTCCCTGGTAATGTGCCCGAGTTGTAGGAACTCCTATAGGACTGGACCAGCTCAATATGGTTTAGATCGAGCCACCCCTTGATTTATATCCCTTGTTTAGCGATGGCCTCTGTTAGTTGGACTGGTTCCTGGCCCAGTTTTCTTTATCTAAAGTGGATTCCTACAATGGAATTAATTGCGTTGGTTCTTCTGTTAGCACCAGATATGAACCTTGTCCATTCGATCAAAATTGATAGATTTAATTCATGTCCACTGTCTTAATTTATTATGCTTAAGGCTTCACAAGCTTATTAGGTACATTTTTGACTCCAAACAAATATCATCCTCATTAATGTTGTTTTGATAAGTTAAATATTTTAGCTCATAATAACTTTTTAATTTAGTTGACAAGAGAGCGTCAAAACAGGTACATTTTTATGCTTTTTCATGCTTTCGTTTAAAGTTTTTTTTGGGCTAAAATAACTGAGATAGGCCTTCTATGGTAAAAATGCTATGCGTTAGATTATTTGAATAACAATTAATTGTTCACATAATGTTTCATTTATTTTTATTTCAGATGTCGGGAGGATTAAAACGATCATAAAATCAACGGTGCATGTGTGATATATAATATTACGTGAAAACAATAATTTTTTATTTGCTCATTTTTTATGTTGATGAAAAATCGATTAATTCAATAGTAATTTATCTTATCATACCGGGGAAATTTGTTGAGAACAAAGCTATACATCAAACTGCCATGGTTAATTCAGCTCCAAGGAAAAGCTTGAGATTGAGATGGAATGAAGATCAACATTAATTTTGAAGCAGCAACTGAAACCAACACTGAACCAGTGAACGTTTGCATATTGAACTTATTTGAATCAACAAATTTCCGGATGGACTCCGTATAAAAAAATGTTGACCACAATTGAAACAGTGTTTATTGAAACACTATTTATTGCAATGTTACACATGCGCCTGGTAAATTAAACTCGAAAATTCAACTGTTGATAAAACTTTTAAGGATAAAAATCAATGTCTTCCGTATCGCCTCTATTAACCACCAATATCTTCATCAGTAAAGCCTCCAAACCATCTCGACCTTCAAGAACAGAATTTTGTTATACTCTTTGTATGTGATGTCCTTCCATGTGGATACAAGGGAGATAGACTGTTGAATAATGGCTTAATTAACCTTTAATTATGAGAGCCCCCAACACATAAATGTTATGATATATGTTTTCAAAACCACTTTGTGATGAGAGATCAGGAGAACTGGTTTTTACAAAACGATCTACAGGAGACCTGATGTCTTTATGGTAAGAATTATATCCAAATGTAGCATTTAATTTTTTTTCAAGACTGATCATCTGTCAAAGGCATACATTTTAACAGATATGTTTAAAAATAATAGATGCGCATTATTTAATGAAGAATGAAGTTGTAGTAAGTATATAATACCCCTCTTGTCTTTGCATCCATGTTACTTTATAACATCATAAAAATTTGATAATAATGTATTATCATTAATGTATTTCAACAAGTTTTGTCTCTCTATATTTAAGCCTGGCACTGCTGATATGTATATTATAAATACCTCAATCAAAAACAAATGTTCAACCTTTCAGCCAGCACAAATCAAGGCCCGGAACTAGTTTCTGAGACCATCCCAGAAAAAGCCCTGCTCCACAACTTGAATTTGATGCATGAGCCTCTGCCAAGCTGTAAGCTAGAAAGGACTCTATTTCTTAAAGAATTCAAATTTTATCTATTTTAATGTTTGCATGAAAATCAAGATGATCCCATCTGATAGAGCTATTCAAAAAGGACCTTTTGACTGCTTTGCCATTTAAGTTGTTTCTTGTTGATTAGTTGCTTAATTACATGTAAATCGTTAACTAACAATTGTTTTTAATTTAGGCAGCACTTTAACCATACGTGGAGCAGGAGACAAAGCAAGCACATCAGGCTGGTTCAGTGCTCAAACACTGAATCGAAAGAGATGACCGTTACAATTATAGTATAGGGTGTTGGCTATTGATAGAAATAGGACGCGTGTTTATTAGTTTTCATCAATTTACATGAATTAAAAAATGTTTGAGTACATTGTTCCGATATTGCAACTATTTTTTCTCCAGACACACCACAGCATGCTGATGCAAACCATTTTTGTCCGTTTATTGTGCTCAATGACATGCACATGATGAAATGCCACTTAGATAATAAAGGTGCTTGACGTCTATAATAATCCCAAAAGGTACATAAAACTACCACCCAGTTGATGTGGAGGTGGCTCCTTTACTCAGAAAAACGCCACTGTCACTATTTGGGTCACTATAATAGAATTGTTGACAAAGCTAAGGAAATGGAATTATTGATGATGAAATATAGTTATCATTATCAATTGTGTGTGGATACTCTTAAATACTTCAGTAGATGGTTTTTTCATAATGCTCTTACTTGATAATTTAACAGGAATGACAGCAGAACAATCCACTGGATGGAGTTATAGCACTAATTAGAGATGCTGAGGTATTCATCAATATTAAGATAACTTCATTCACTGATACCCTCAAGATGTGAAGAAAATAAAATATGCGTAAATATTAAACTAAGATAAACTTTAATACTATTTTCAATGAAAGAAGTGCTGAAAATATATACCATTTCTATTCCATAATGCTGAGGGATTATCATTATCGAAATAATTTGATTCACTGTTACGCAATATATAAAGCAAATTAAAATTACATATAGTCAAATGAATAGAAAATTGGATACTATTTTAATTATATAAGTGCAGAAAACATGTTACATTTATACAATTTATACTTCGTTTTTATTGTTTGCTGTAGTGACTGGGGGTCGGTCTGTCAAGATCAACATTGATGGGCGCCAAACAGATCTGTGAGAGTGGGGACTACACTAAATGAAGCAAACCAACTGCAGTAAGATGCTCATGCATCAGAATGTCAGATCATTATTGCTTAAAATAGTGACTGGAAAAGGACACGGGCTATCAAATGAAATCATCCATTTCCCTTTAAATTGTTGATACTTTTTGTACATTTTTTACCAATTCATAAATAAAGTTTGGAAAGATATATCACTTGATTGTTATGCATGATATCTTCTTTATGACTACTTAAAATGCGCTCATGCATTATATTTAAAAGTGATTTGAACCAGAGAATACCTGGAATTAAAACTTACATTATATTGTGGTTTCGTTGATTTAGTAAAACTCAAAGTAAGAAGGAAAGTTGAGTTAATTTAAAGACTTTTAAACTTATATATGCATTACCAGATGTTGACCGTTTGATTTCATATATGACACAAACAACCGGTAATCCTTAGTAATTAGTGTTTTCAATTGATGAGATCACACAATGAATAATTTTGAGGAGCTTTTAAGTTAGTACAGATAAATGGACAGGTCTCCTTTAGAGGGAAGATAATCACAATTATTTTAGATTTGGTTTATTTTCTTTTTGATATGTGAATGTTTTAAAAGATCGATTTCAGTTGTCTAGTGCAATTCCTTTTTCTGAAATATGAGTGTTAAATGTTCTCATCTACATGTAGCTAGCTTTATTTCCAAAGGTATAGCAAAACGTCTGACAATGGCGAAATTTGTCTGTCTTATCGTACTTTTCGAAAATCTGTTCAAAGAGAACGAGATATTCGACTCTTGGACTTACATGTGTATAATTCTGGAATTTCGTGATTTGGATGCTACATGTATGTTACATGTATGAAGTACTGGTTGCAAACATTTATCATTGATGTTTAAAGTTATTGATATAGTTTTGACCGAATGAAAACTTGTCAGTCAAACTGTTTCAATGTGTAATCAGGGGGAATGTCCATGAACAGATGTAAGGAAGTGCAAGGATTGCAACGGAACGATCATTCATAATCAATGATTATATTTTTATTATAGACACCTGTTACACCAAAATCAAACTTTGACTCAATGGTTTATAAATACACATACCAGGACGTTAAGGGCACATAAAGGAAAGGCACAGCTAGAAGAAATATAACATGAAACCGAAAATCAAAACACCTATAAACATGATAGAACTAACGAAAAATGACCGTAAATTACATCAGTCCTGGAACTATATCGAAATTTGCTTAATCATTTTGTTAATTGCACAAATCAAAACATTGTGAAAATGTACACTGGTGACAAAGAATATTCACCCACATTTATTTTCGCTCCTTTCGCTCTCGTTGGCAATGAGGGAATTAAAGAATGGCGAATTCAAATAATATTTGAATACTAAAAATATATAGAACATCAGAGCAAACACTAATACGAAGTTTACACCGCGAAGGAATGTTTAGGGAGAAGACAGTCTGACTCGTGGTCGTCCACGTCGTCGAGGTGCTCCGGGATTTGGGAGATCCACATGGCTGTCCGGTTCATACGGGCCATACGGGCTGCTGATATGTGTGGCCGGTGTAACGAAGAATATTGACCCGGGTTGAAAATTGACCCGGGGGTAATTTTCAACGTTGGATATTGACCCGGGGGATCATTTTTCAACGTTGAAAATTGAGACCAAAATCGTGAAATTGATACCCGGGGTCATTTTTCAACGGTATGAGAAAGATTTTTCTAAACTCTGAAGACATCGACACGTTGAAAATTGATCCTGTTGAGAATTGACCCCAACCTCAGAGTTTTGACCTGAACTGGAACTTACTCTACACAGTTTAAATGTACTATCATGCACATATTTGAAAGTTTTAGTTTTAAAATGTTCATACTGTCCGATACATATGCGGACGGGCTAATTTCTTTTAGGTTGATAGGTCCAATTAATCATTTAATTTTGAGACTGAAAATATGATATCCATTTATAATATATATATATATATATATATATATATATATATATATATATATATATATATATATATATATATATATATATATATATATATATATATATATATATATATATCAAGACAAAAGGATATAATGTCAGATACCTATGCTTAATTTGAAGAAGTCAGCATCCCTGACAAAAAATAAATAAATGGTTGTCATATTTTTATCTTTTTTTATGTGTACTGTATTATACATATATACTTAACAATAATTTTTCATAAACTTGTCCGATTAACTTTATTGAAGCACCATCCAATTTTCTGCATATGCAGAGTCATAGTTCTTTTTAAAAAATGCAATTTATTTAGAACTATCATTTTGAGTTTTCAATTCCATTAATTACCAGTAAATTGGAAACACAGGCAACTGACGTAATATATTTCCTCAAAATTAAAAACATATAGCATACAGCAAAAATGTTATCAATTTTTTAAAAAAGTAGGTTTGCATCTAAATATCTAAATATACAGTCGGAGGATGGTTGATCTAATTATATGAATGGTTGTAATGAGTTTTTTTGGATTTTATCGGCTGAATGAAAAATAAGATTTTATAAAGAAAATAAACAAGTTTAATTTGAAAAAAAAACCAAATCATTATTCTCACTCCCCCTTTCACGCCACTCTCATTCGAACATAACAAAAAAAAGAATAATAATTCAATTAAACAAATGAACAAATATCTGATACTATCAACTGAATTCAAAATTAAATCACACTGTACCAGATATAAAATGGAAGTAAACTACAAAATGTTGTTTAGAAACTATTTCAATCAACAAAACTCTTGTTGAAAAATTTACTCAAAAAAATGTTAAAATTCAATAATTCAAAATACCGTGATATTACAATTACAATGTACTTCAAATTTCAGCTCAAAATCATGTATATGAAAATAAGCCTTTAATAACAGTCGCTTTTAAACACTTAAAACCTCTCTCTGAAAATGCTTCCAGTCTACGACCACTGCCCGGACAGAAAACCACGCCCCACTCAGCACAGAATGCGTCCCCGACATTCGTCAGTTGCCCACATGACCTTCCATAGGAAAATTCTCATCTAGCACCCACAGTCTTTATTTCAGTAAATTGTACCAAACACCCTTATGCACGGCTAGGAAAACATGTGCCCGCCTAACAGAATCCAGAATTCAATGGCTACCCGTTTCTCCTCAGTATTAAATTAACTGGAGATATTCGTTGTCGTTACCGGACCCTCTACTGACCACTACACCCAAACCGGTCACTTTAAATACTCGATCTTAAAATAGCACACTCACCCGACACTCACATACGGTATCCCATTCATAACAAAAGGAAAGAAGAACACAAATATAAACACCAGTATATACAAAACTGAATCAACTTTATTACAATGGTATACATGAAAAGGCATGCAAAAAGTTTATATTGCTGAGCTTAATTTAGAAACCTTACAATCTCGAAGGGATAAACATAAACTAAATATATTCTCCAAGATTATAAATGGTTTCGCACTACAAGATATGTTAGATTGAATTCAATCATATTTTCTAACTGAACATACATATAATCTTAGGTCGAATGACCTTTTTTCCTATCTACCACTATATACTTATTACAATAGCTTTGCTCCGTCTACATGTACATTATAGAATAATCTTCATGCAGGAAAGAAAATTTCATCAACTTTATCTTTCTTTAAGTCAAAACTTAAAAAACATAATATACCTAAAGCTTACAAAAATTTCAGTTAAGGCAATAGGAAATATTATTTTACGTCAATTACGGAATAAAGCTAGTAAAGCTTACTTTAAGGATATTTTAAACTGATGGGAGTCGATGTTTATAGTGTAGGTCTGCATCTGAAGGAAATTTGATTTTTTCCCAATGGATATCCAAGGTATACTAAAAAAAGAGACGAACTTTTTAAACAACTTATTGACATTAGTGTACCTTTTTATATGAACTATATACTTTATGGTAGTTCTGATTTTTCATATAGATAAAATTGTAAAATTGTTTCCCATGTTTATATTTATATTAGAGCTCCAAAGCGTTTATGATTCTCTTAGGTTACACGGTTTAAACCTATTTAAGTATTATACATGTATATTTACTTAATATACAGTCCCCTTTTTTTACTGTTCTTTTCAAATGGTCTGGATCATGAACATGTCATTTTTATGTTTGTATCCCTGCAGGTATAAATGAAGGTGATAGGTTTGTTAATAGAGGTGTGAGTCAACATGTCTACCAACAATATGTCATACAATCATATATGATAAATATTCAGATAATTATTTAATATTCAAGTATCCCCTGTCTTATATGCACAGAATATCAATAATATTCTGTAAACTTGCAATACTATATTCATATGACTATAGATAATTTCTTCTTGACTTTGTTATGTTTGAAAGGGTTTACATAGGCTATGACTCTTATCCAATCCATTCAATAATTTGAACATTCCGTTCAATAAAACACGTTTAAATTGAATTAATAATGTAGGTGGCTGTGATAGGAAGGTCAACCATCTACTCCAACGCTGCTGTGTGATCTTCTTCTACATATTTCTATTAAAAAAATGCAATTTACCTATTTATTGACGAAAACAATTACTGTTAGTATTTATGATAAATTTTTGTAATCAAAGCAATTTAGAAACTATTAAAGCAAAATTATTTTATTGTCATCCTGTACAAAAACTAGGTTGCTAACTTGCTACAGATTCCATGAAGCAGAATTGTTTATGCCTAAAAAAAATCAGCGATTTGACGATATTTAGTTACCCTAGTAACTACGTAACAAATAGAATTAAAAACTAGAGCAGAGCTCGTGGCAAAACCACGAGTAGGTCTTCCGTTGTTGCTGCGAGATGAAAATTTATGTGATTTGGTGTCAAACGATTATAATGACTAATGACTAAAATTTCACTTCTGCTTTTGTTATAAAAACGTGCTGTGATTGAAAGCGTGTATAAAGACAGGAAGAAAATGTTTTAGGAAAACTATTTGTCGAACACAGTTTCTGTAATTGTTTTGAAAACTCTTTAAAGCCCTGTCACACAAAGTTGCGTTCCCAGTGCGTGTTCACGGCGTTGTAAAATTAATGGAATCGCCGTAGGATCGCAAGGAAAATTCAGAAAGGCGTTCTTACAGAGCTCCCAACTACGTTTCCACAGAGTTCTACTTGGCGATTGACTGCCCTCTAGCTGGGTATCCGCCGAGCGCTCATGACGTGCTAGGAATTTTTACTGCGCATCCACAGCGTGCTCTACGCGCTGACTGCGTGCACATGCGCTGTTGGAGACTTTACGGTGCTGTCATGGCGACCTTACTCCACTTCTACGGCGTGTTTATCGGAACGCAGAGCCACGGCGCGTACTTTGTGCATGTTCAAAGTACGCGCCGTCGCATGGCGTTCTAAAATGTTCTAGGCTAGGATATCCCACCGCGGCGAACGAAGATGCCGTTGAGTTGCTACGGCGCTGTAGAAGACTCTAGTTCGTTTACCATGGCGTTTTACATTATTCAATTACGCAGCGGGATCGCTGTGAGGACGCAGCTCAAGTGTGACAGGGGTTTAAACAATGAGAAGTTTAATGGCGAGTTAAATTTTTCAGGGTAGCATGGATTGTTATATATTACACGTACTCATGATTCATGTAAGGAAATGTAAGTAAAAACGTGCATAAAAAACACGTAACTTCTGTAAAAAAAATCTTTCTAATTTTTTGAAGACTATGTGCAAGTTTGAATTTGTTTCGTGCTGTCAAAATTTGGTAAATAGCCAAAATTGATGGCATCTATGAAAATTTATTCAGGGCTGATATTATTTGATAATAGGAGTAGACTTGAACATTTAAAATAATAATCAGCTATCTAAGATCATCGGGGGAATTTATGCATAAATGAGCGTCTAAATTTTACTCCTGATATACAGACACCGCTATGTAACGTAAAATTTATTATTTACAGAAATGAGTATTACTTCTCCCTACGATGCAATGATATTCAAAATCCCTAGTTTTAAGTCAGTTCTTTCTCCTTTATCGGATCAACAGTTATTCTCTCGGAGAAAGTTTACGTATTTTTTTTTTTTTAAAAAGGAGAAACTTCAAAAAAAATAAGCGGAAAATAATGGTGTTACGGTTTTTATTTTCAGTTAATTTAATTAAATGTGACATAGGCGCATATTCGGTCGGATTTTTGGTAACATGTACATGAAGTAAATTTGATGCAAGTTCCATGTTTGTTTTTTGTGGGTTTTTTTTTTTTTTTTTTTTAAATTTTTTTTGCTTTTCTCTGCTTTATCATAGATACATAAAAAAAAACTACGTACATGTCACAAGCAATATTTGCCTTCTCTATATATGTTGTATTTTAATAGATTGGGTAATCATTGTCAGGGGCGGATACAGGATTTGTAGTTAGGGGGGGGGCTTTGATAAAATTATTGAGGCAGGGGGTCTGGGGGCCGCCTTGAGGCCCCCGTGGGTCCCGGGAAAAGCCCTGGTGGGGGCCCAGGGGGCGAAGCCCCCGGAAGCTCCTGGGTTTTCGTGTATTTTGAAGGTAAAACCAGGCTCAAAATAGTGGTATTTTTTCAGTTATGTACACTTTACACAAAAGCCTATTACATATATATATTACAATTTGACACATATTGTTACTTATACCTAATACATGTATTGGATTAAAAACAAAAAAGTTTGGGCATTTATGAACTCCCAAAATTAACTAGGTTATCAAAGTTACAACATTGTAATGACGTTACGGTATCCGAACCCCTATTAGCTGTTAGAAATATCTGATGCATCAAATCTTCAATATTCTTATATTAAAATAGTCTATTTACCTAGAAAAAAATTCCAAAAATATACAGTTATTCAGAAATTTCTGCTTGCGTCGCAATATGGAAATGACAGCGCAGTCTACACTTGAAACAAAACTGCTGGGATTTCCAGTCGATTCTTGGTCGAAGCCCCAAGTTCAGGGCCCTGGGAAATTTGTTGCAGCCACCATAATGAAATGACCAACACTGCTTGTTTTAAACACAGTTTAATTGGTTTGTTAACAGAACCTGTCAACATGCATTAGGATTAGATGTTTATAGATGTTTATTACAGTCAGCATAGCACAGCTAATGTATCAATGAGGTGTAATATTGAGTCAGGCATAATTATAAATAAAGTGAAACACAAAATGCTAACTTTTCTATGTAAAATTTATCAAATCATCTACAGTCATGCATACTTTGAAAATTTTAGGGGGGGGGGGGGCGTGCGCCCTCCACGTCCCCCCCCCCCCCCCTTAAATTCGCCAGTGATTGTTGACCTAAAATTAGTATTCCACTGGCTGTAGCTAACCTTGAAAGTAAATTAAGTTGCATGACATCCTCATACCACACAACTTCAATAAAAAAAATATTTTTAAATCAATTTTCATATAATTAGCAATAAAGAAAACCCCCAAGAACACATGTCCATCTCACTGAAGTGTAACTTTGAGAAGCGCATATTTTTTTGGAGGCAGATATGTCGCTATATTATAGTCTGTAAGTCAAGTAAACTAATCTGTCCTAACTTGCAATACTTTGATGATTTCTATGGCGACCACCTGCATAGCATTATGTAGTCGTATTTCATAACATATTATCCCAAGAAAACATTACATTTGACTTAAAACTTTTAATTATAATATATATTATTCTGTTCATAACTATATATAATAGAAGTTTAGCGTGTTCGACATATTAATTTATTATAGCCACGTTCTCAGATCCTTTAATGTGAAAATGAAAGTCTTGTTGTTTGAAAATTGACCACTTTGAAGAAAGCACCCTTCGAACTGTTGATTAATTACATAACAATTGATGATCTGCAGCCATAAATAAGCTGGGGCTATATATGTTCTGAGCTGTTTGCGCTGTTCAAAGTGACACAAGATTTTCGGTAGCACGTGGCGATTGGGTAGCACGTGGCGATTGAATTTACGCAATAAAGAAAGTTGAAATTTACAAAGACTGACCGAATAAAAAAACGGGTGAGAAAGAGAAACACGCTCAGGAGAAAATGTTACACATAAGAAGTCACTATCAAATGATTTTCGACAGATCTGGAATTAAAAAAAAAGAGAGCACTTGGCAGCGGGACGGTGGGAGGGCAACACAGAAATAAGTTCGTTTTCACAATGAAACTAACGACCATGTAGAAACACTACAGAAGTTATTAATATGTGACCGATAGAATCTAAACAAAACTTGTTTCAAAACTCATGTGAATATTCTTTAAAATAATCACCGAATGCCTTAATTCAGGGCATTCTCTTATCGTGTCAGCACCTACCGCAAACATGGCACTTTGATCATAATTTGATTTGATTTTTTTAAATTACCTTGTACGCTGTCGTATAAATCAATGCTAAATCAACTGTACGAGTAAAATAAATTTATCGGTTTATCTGAAACCAATATAATAGTTTAAAACATAATAAAAATAGTTGCGTTCGTACAAAATACCGAACATGCACGCGTGATAAGGTACATGTAGAGGTCACTTGCGCGGGATCTCCTCGGCCATGTGCGAAGGATGATCATTATTTAAAGGTTTTAATATTTGTGTTGTTCTTTTTTTGTTGTTGATTGAAAACATTATTTGTACAGTTTTTAAAACATTAAGACTTACAAACCAACCATTCAAATATGTCTCACGAGTATTTCCGATTTGGAGTAATATTGCTTTTATTAATTTTCAGAACGACTTTTTAACTTACTCTCCAATGTTTAATTTAAATTAAATACAAAATGAACAAACTTTTATAACATAAAATTAAAACAGTGTACAGTGTACTAACGGCTATATAAACTCAAACACGTTCATATTCATGTAAGTGTGCGGGTGCGAATCGTGTGTATTAGATAACCGTTTACCGCTAGGTAGTGCAACCGTGGATGATTTCCTCGGCCGCGGGCGAAGGATAGATTACATAAAAGTTAAACGCATACACACGCACAGCTCAGAACCTAGGAAGATTTGAAAAGTTTGCAATTTAATGACTAAATTCTATCAAATAGAAATTCTTTTTTTACTTAAAACACACAATTGATATATATGTCTGATATTGCATTAGATTGAGAATGGCATTGCTTTTATTAAATAACTGAACGATTTCTTAATTGACACCCAATCGTTAAATCCAATTGAAGAATAAACCTTTATGTGTAATCAAAACTGAAATAATTCTTCAGTTCGCAGCTAGATTAACTCATATATGAGAGACGCAACTCTCGTGTATTAGATAACCGCTGACCGCTAGGTAGTCCAGCCGCGACCATGGTGACCGATTTTCTCGGCCGTGGGCGAGGGATAGCTTACGTAATAATACACATCTCTGATTCAAGGTGGATTTTAAATGCATGCAGTATGATAACTAAAATGTAATGCACAGAATTTTTTTTCAATAAGTATTTTTTGTTTTACTAGAAAAGAAAAAGAATGTTTTGTTTTTCGATTCTCGTCTTTAAGGATTGTGCACTATAAGAACTAAACAACAATGACTTTAACTTCTATAAAAAAAAAGCATGTGTTCTAATTTTTTTCTCATGAATTAAAGCCTCCTGTATAAACCATCATACTTTATGTGGTAACTTTTGCCAGTTTTACGCGCAAAGACTTTCGTTAACTTGCCAAATGAAAGCAGGTACATGTTAACATGTAAAGCTTTTTACACTCATACTACACAAATCACTTACAAAATAACATTGTAACGACCTTTATGAGATCCCAACAAACAACTTTTCCAGCGACAGCAATATCGAAATCCTAACCGTTTTTGAGTTATTAAGCAAAATCTTTTGAGGGCTACTGGCCCTTAATTTAAGGGGCCAGCCCTTTTTTATTGGTGTCAAATGAAAGCCCTTAACATTATGCACAACTTTTGTTCTATATGTATTTAGGAAATATTTCAAACTAAAAAGTTACGAAGCTAAAACATGAGAACAATTTCGCTATTTTTAAAACATAGATTTCGATTGATTAATTCGAGTGGAAAAATTGGAAGAAGCTAAAATCCAAAAATCAGAGGACAATATTCAAAGTGTCAATAATAAAGATTTTTAACTATAAATTATTTGCTACGGACCATTTCGGAGCCTTTGTCTGGAAACTAACGCCCCTAAAATTTTAGAAAAAGGGGAATAACTCAAAACCGGAAGTTGCGATTTCAATTTTTTGGTGCTCTAGAAACCTAATTCAATTTACAATATACCGTGAAGATTTGAATGAAATCAGATGACAAACAAAAAAGTTATTGAGGATTTAAAAACGTCTAGAAGAAGAAAAATTATAATGAAGAAGAACCATCAGAATCAGTACAAGGTCTTCCGTTGGAAACGGAAGACCTTAAAAAGGCTTTCAAGATATAGTTACTACAGCATTATTCATGAAATAGTACATGTCAGCATATCATATTGTACACTGTTATTGGCTGGATAGGTGTGAATACAAAATCCAGATAATCACAGTTTTAACAAACTGAGTGGGTGCGAGCACAAAAATCTCAATATGACATACTCTAAATTTTGTAATTGCACACACTTAGAAAATCTACAATGAACAACATCAAAGTTTCAATTTACTGGGTGAACATAAAACCAAAATTAAACAATATGATGTATTGTAATTTTTAAAATATTTACATTTGTATACTTCTCCAGCGAATTTAAAAAATGGAGTTAAACTGCATTGAATATTTTAACGTGTAATTATGTATATGTCAAGGGGTAGCTGATATATAATATTCTGGGCTACATTTGGGAACAATTAAGAACTCCAAGGCCTTTTGTGGAAATGACGCTGAATATTTATCGTTGTATTTGTATATCGAATAAATGGTTTCCACAAGTACAGCTAGGTGATCTATAATCATATACAATTATAATATTACTAAAACACTCTCATTCTCTACATTCACTCATTAAATTTATCTTGAGTTAAATAATATTTAAATTACAAAATATTTGATTAAAATTACTCACCAAGTATAACAGCAATATGAACTAAGATAATACTCGCACTGGCGTCGGAAGCAAATTGAAAGGGGGGGGGGGGTAGACTAATCCTGAGAAATAATGAGAACAAAGTAGTTCCCAAAATCATGGAAATCCTAATCCGGGGGGGGGGGGGGGGGGGGAGTATACCTTTACTTGAAATGTTGAAATAAGTGAACGCAAATATTAATACTAAAATAGTTAATCCTGTGTCATATACAAATAGTTTCAAAAACATATTCTGTTTTAAGAAATATATAGATATCACACAAAACAGCAATTATACGGGAAAAGTTTATTATGAATAAACTTGTTATTACAAATTTAAAGGGATAATATGTAAATCAAAAAATTCATTTATAAAGTTTCATTTTTAACCCCCCCCCCCCCTTGAAACATATGAATATAAAGAATAAATATGTATAAACTAATGATTTTTAATTAAATAAACTCAAGTTATAATATTGATTCCTTATTTTGTGCTTTTTGCTGTTGAATTTTGAACCGGTTTCATGATCAAAATTCCACGATGCGGGTCAATTTTCAACGGATTAGGGTCTTTATTCAACACCTTTCGTCTCATTACTCAACGTTGAAAAATGACCCCCGGTTCAATTTTCAACCCGGGTCAAAATTCTTCGTTACACCGGCGGGGTCGGAGTTGACGCTCGGATGGTTGTTCAGCATCAGCTAAGAAACATTTTTTCATTTGAGACCTGCCTAAAAATTACATTTAAAAAACCCGACCCCCATCTATATCCCCTTCACATTTATTTAAATGATGTTGTTAACATTACATAACCACTTACCATTGTTTCATTTGTCCTTTTCACATAATTTCCTCAATATTAAATTCAGCAATATGTTTTATTAAGGAAATTTGAATGCACTTTTGGAGAAACCATGTCCCCGAAGCATGTTTTTGGTTTTACAATTGTAATTCCGTTGCTGTTGACTCTATACCTTAATAATTGTACAAAAGGGTATGTTTTGTTGTTTGTAATTTGCAGGAGGTTTTTTTTGTTTTTTTAATTTATCCGTACATTTAATTTAGAAAGAACTTGCTAATTACAGTAAGATAATAATGATTGCATTACTTAAAATGGATTTCAGGGCTCTTGCAGAGTGTTTGGCCAATTTTTACCAAGATGGAAACGATTGCAAAGGTATTGTACTTTTTAAGATTCACAAGTTGTTTTGTAGCTAAATAATCATCAACCTCGGTCCTAGTAGGACACCATTTCAATTAAAAAGTAGTTGTAGTTTTCGAAGATGATTGCTTGTTAATACATGTTTTTATATACTATTTTGAACTTAACCATAACCGTGCATGCACATGTTTGTGGTATACATCCTCCGAAAAATGTCATGCAAGCTATTATTGTATTCACTACCAGGGGGTATCCTATGGTTCTTATTTGTCAATGTTATATAATTCATAATAACCAGTTATAAATATTACTTTGTAACTGTAGAATGTCCGGCTGGTTATTACAGTGACAACTGCTCTAAAGTATGTCCTCCACCCCATTATGGCCTTCTTTGTGTCCATAAGTGTGACTGTTTGCCTTGTCACCACGTCTACGGCTGTTCTTTTACACTCTTTATAGAAGGTAAGATACTCTCAGTACATGTAAAAGAATGTTAATCATTTGATTGAGGCTAGTTTTTTACTTCCTCATTAAGGTATCTTACCCCTCACGTTTTAATTCCATTGCGCAGATGTTCATTATAATTGAAATGAATATGATTTTATTAATTTAATCCTAACAGCAAGATCATCATTTCATAATTACACAACATTCCTAAAGAAAATCAATTTGAATTAAAGAAACAAACAGGGGTTTTTTGGGAACCATTTTCTCGAGCGGAAGTTTTTTTTAGACGAACATGACAGAAACAAGCAATTCTATGAATTTTCAATACACTTTTCTTTTTATTATACTTTATTCATTATTCACATTTTTAACATTTGATAGGTTTGTGACATGTTCTATACGTCCTGTGTGACTTGTGCAAAACTAAATTTTAAGAAAGTCAGAGACGTTTAGCATAAAATTATGCAAATATATAGAAAATGTCTGAATTTTTTGAAGCCAAATTATGCGAGAATTTTACCTTTGAAGCCTTATATCTCAAAATTTTACATCACTGACCCCAATGTTTTATGTCAAAAAAAAACTGAATACATATCTAAGCAAACTGTATTAATCTTATAGAATTCTTGATATTCAAAATGATTTTATTTCAAATTAAATTGTAACTAATATAGAAATTATCAACTTTAAGTGCAAAAAGGTCACAAAAACATTTCAGCAGCTTCGTGCAATTTTTTTTTCATGATCCCTCTATTCTGTGTGACCATTGTGCATAATTAAAAACAATATTTCAAAAAAAAAAGTTTGCTTAATAAAAAATTGACAACAAATCCTACTCAGGCTGATTTCACATTCTAGGTGCAAAAAGGTAAAATTAAATTGGCCATAACTTAGAGGGATAAACACTGACCTCCAATTATCTTTGTATTTTTCAAGTATGATTTGTGTACAGATTTCAATGATATACTTCTCAAAAAATTCTTGATACAAGAACATTGAGGAGTGGGATACCTTAAGACTATTTTCTTCATAATTTATGATATTCACCAATAACATGGTTTGCTTATAATTACCAATATTCAAATGCATCTTCAATATGATATGCAAATTGATGCTTTGCATATATTACTTTGGTGTATATCGTCAGTGATAGTGCTATACCATAAAAAATATAAACGCTCATTCATTTTCACCAGAGACAGCGAGCGATTACTTTACAACTCAGGATAAAATAGAAGACAAAAAGCAAGCACAAGGAAACAAATTAACCACTTCTGGTAGAATTATAATTATTTCAATAGGATCTGTAGTTTGCTTCATGTTAATACTTGTAATAATACGAGAGTTGTGGTTATGTTGCCAATTTTCTCAACCGACAGTCATCAATGATGTTTATGAGGATTTTGCTGAAATAGACAGTGTGAGAGTAGAATGAAACCCAGTGTTGTTCAGGAACTCCCAAAATGATTCAAACTATTGAAATGAATAATGACGAATTTCGAACTGAATTTATATTAATATTACATTCCATAAAAAATGAATTTTTTATTTGAATTGTATTTAGATTTCTATTCAAATTATATAGGTTTATGATTTGCTGTTAGTTTTTTCATTAATATGAGTAATTTTACATCTATATTTAAATATACTATTATGGTTATTCACAGTTGATAACGTCGTTATAAAATTTTAAAATATTCGGAAAAAAATCGTATTAGGCACCGAGGATTACAAAAACAAAGAGCTTTAAATTTGAAGAGAGTTTTTGTGTACGGTTTCCGTTGAATGTTGTAGAAAATTCTGCAAGTATTCAAACTAACCCTTGGAAAAACCATAACTACAGAGAAGAATGCTTACAATTTACTGAGATAAAATGGGTTCCAGTACTATTGCGAAGAACGGAGAGGTGAAGAATTTGAACCTGTACGTCTATCGATACGTTTGAAACTTGTACACGCATGTTTGCAGGTACAGGCTCCAAATCCCTTATGAGTAAAACAATTTGAAATTTTATAAATATGATGAAACAAAGTGTATAGCCTATTTTTAACTGTATTTATCCTCAATTTATCCTCTCATTCACTTTCATTATTGTTTACGCTTATTCCATTTTTTGAGTTTAAAAAAGTACAAGCCTATAGTCCCGTGTACATTTGTTTCTACACGTTTTGTACAACTTGTAGAATTACGCGGAATGCAGAAATTATGACGCAATGTGCATAAGATAAGGATATTCTCATAGTTACAGGTACTCGTACACCTAAGTTGTCAACTGCTTAACATCTCTGATCTATGCATTTTGCTGCTGGTTCCAAAATTATTTACCGACAATGTGTGCGAGTTTTTGACTGTATTGAACCACATTGTGTTTTATTAAAATTAAAGTGACATATTATTCATGTTTGCAAGTTTACAGTTGATTCTACTGGAATTTGTGAAAGGTGGTTGTATTTATAGAATGTTAATCGTTAGCTTACAATCTTTTATGACCCACTGGAGACAAATGATCTCAATATTAAAAAATAATGAATTTACAAAATGAGATAATTTTTGTAGATTCTCACGATATTGCTTGTTGCATCGAAAAGGCAAAATGCTACAAATCTTAATAAAAATCAAAGAGTTCATACCTGAACATTTGTTCACGCTTTCTTTCAATGTACTTATCGTTATTTATTTGAAAGTAAAAAATAACACTGATAATGAAATTCGCACTTATCTTTTATGCACGTTTTGTTCAGGTTGCTCAAAAATACACTGAGACTAGATGATCTTTGCATCGAATTTACTGACACGCAAAATAATTAAAGAATTAATAAGAACAAACTTTTTTTTACTCTTTTGAAAAGAATACCAAATATCAGCAGTATATTATGTATCATATTTTTTGTTGATGTACAAAAAGTTTATTTACAGACATTTAATATGAATGAATTATGAAATATTTGAAGTTTTACTTTTTTATGATAACTTAATGTTTTTTTTCTTCACATTTATTCATTGTATTTTCATAAACAGTTTTAAGGTAAATATAGGTTTTACAATGATTTTTTTCGTACATTTGTACATGTACACTTATTCACATCAGAAAAGTAATGTGTTTTAAATTTACACAGGTAAATGGAAGATATATAAAAAAAAAAGTGAATCAATTACTGCTCTCGATTTAGAAAAATATAAAGTATTACACTACAAGTTTTGTTCAAAAGTATTTTTCCAGAGTGACCACTGGTTATCAGAAATTGACATTTTTGAATTGTGAATTGCTACACATCTTTCAATGTAATATTTCATTCTTAAATGATATACATATGTATAAGGCAACACATATTTGGAATTTTACTTTGTAACAAGCATGAAAAATATACTGTTTTCAGCATAAAATAATCAAATTTATTATCTTGTTGTTACCATTCAATGGTGACTCACCTAAAATAATATTAATAACATTGAAACCAACTCTATCAGAGGTTGTTATGTGTATGCAAGCTGAAATGTCTCCCCAGAGGTAATTTTTTTTCACACATAACTAACAAATGCAGTATAGTTTCTATTTCAGTGTCAAAAAATCTTCAACAGTCATCGGTTTTAATTTTGATTTTTTAAAGGTAGTAACATACATGGAGTATCCTAAGAAATTCTCAGTACTGTAACCATTGTAATGATGAATCAACAGTAATTTTAAAACAAACTTTAAACAAATCTTCTATGCATACATTAATATTTCCATGTTGAGACAGCTTTTTTATGTCAATTGTATACTGAAGTGCGAACAATATCGTCTTGTTGACACAATTATAAAACACTTTTGTACATTTCTCATTTAACAACATATTTTCAAAATAAAAAGGTAAATATGGACCACTTCTACTTTCAACAACATTTTTGTTCAAGGACATACATTTCAAAAACCTGGAAACTGCATAACACATATCCTTGAAATATTGAAATCTTGCTGAAATCTTTTTATTGCATTGATAAAAAGTTACAATTATTTAATAAAAAATTACCAACATTTTAAACATTTTGATACCATTGTTTGTAGAGGACACTGTTGTTATTAATCCTTATATTAGAAATAAACCATACTGAAACAATAAAAAAATTGTTTTTTGCGTACATTTTCTTTTCAGTATTCTTCATGATATACTGTCATGAGGTACAAACATTAAACCAAAATAATTAATTTTAGGTATAAAAATATCTGAAATAAATGCATCACCAAAATCAAATATTTATTTACAATGTCTCTACCATTAATTGTTAAGAATATATTACCTAACCATGGCTTGTTGTTTTGTGTTCATCTTTTAATCCAATAGCATTTTAAAGACTTAATAAAAAAGGTCTACATTAACCATTTTTAAGCCCCCAGATAAGTAATCTTGAAATACAACAACTTTTTAAACTTTATTACATTTTGATTTCCGTATAAATTCAAATGAATCTTAGTAAAGTTATTTTTCACATTTTGGTCAGGGAAGAGAAATAAATAAATGATTAAGTTTTGGCAAAATGAGTTTTAACAATGGTAATTCGGTCAATCGGCGTGAATATCCGTCTATTCGATTGTTGTATCAGTGATTTAGTTTTTGGTAGAATAATATTATAATTTGATTCAGTATTTTTTTGTAACTATACTGAAAAATGAATTCAGAGCAAAACAAAAGTTGTCAAACCGTAGTCTAGTTTCCATCTAGTTTGATGGAAAACATGTTTTGTGAATTTTATAGAACCGTCTAGAGTTAGCAAAGTATCGTCCGATAATTGTGAAATTTCATGCTTTTTTTATTAAAAAAAAGAGGTTACGTTTGTAGTTTGAAATATATCTGATGATCATTGTGATCAGACCACACCGTGTCTCCAATTTAACCAATCGGTAGTCAAATCTAACCAATACATATCAAACAGTCAATCATTGATGGTGCCATTAATATTGTTTTATTTAATATATACAGCCCAACGATTTTCTTTTCCTGTCGTCGGTCATGAACAGGGAATGACTTCTAAGAAGATGATAACTGAATACCTGTTTGAGTAATTTAGCTTTATTTAGGAACCACCCATACGGAATATTCGTAGATCTTGTATAGCGTATCGTAGAAGAGCGGTTTTACAAGTTAAAAATTTAATTAGATTAGAAAGCACCTGATTTACTTTTTGCACCTTTTACTTTTATGTCGTGTCATTGTCTGTGTCTAAAAGTTAATTTTCAAGTGTCCCGATGTCTTGATTTTTGTAACTTTAAAATGGTCTTGATTTCGTTTTATAGTGTTTTGTGAGTAAATGTTAAAATTTCCGTTGTCAAACAAAAGTGTCCAATTCTTTTTATAGTTGATTTTAGAGTTGTCTTACAAATCAATGGTCCAAATAATCCGAAGAAAATCCTATCAACAATTCCGTATTATACCGATAGTTATTAGACTTCACCATACTAGTGTCCCTGGCGATAATGGTCTTAGGCCAAAGACAATCCGCACGTTGATTAAAAGAAAAGATTGAAAATAAATTAAAAGAACTCTTAAAGATGTTTTACTTAAAATCAACAACAAACTTTTGTTAATGGGAATTATTTTCCTAGATTAACAAAATCTTCAACTTTCTAGACTTATTGTTTAGTTTGACCCGTACGGTGTAGTTCAGTATAAATGTCTTCATTCAAGTCTCCATTTACGTTTGTGCCTAGCTCAGTGTTGTCCCTGTCGATTCTTACTGTGATGTACTTTTCATTTTTATACAAGAGTTTTTTTTATTAAGTCGGAAAATAAGGTGTATAATTGAAATTGTTTTTACTGCATAGAAAATATTGAAATATATTCACTGCTATTGAAAATGTTAAACATTTGAACCACACAATTCAAGTAATGTGATCCTATTTCATGTATCATTAAATTTCAATGGACTATTATTGAACACATTTGTATTAAATATCAAATTCACATTCCTTTATTTGCTATCAAGCTGCTATATGTATATCACACTCTATTTATAAAAATAAAATTTGAAATAAAATTGTTAATGTATGGCGTAATTTCTCAATAGTATTAACTCTTGCTTTGTGGACCTGATATAGTTGACTCACTCAAATTGGAATTTTACTCCATGCTTATAGTGTTGGTGATATTGTTTATAATTCTTATTTTTATCATTTTGTTAATCATTGTCAAGAGTTAGACTTCAGATTGTTCGGTTGAGTTTCGTGGATTTCCAAAATTTCCACTATCAACTTAAAGTTTAAATAAAGTGTTTTTTACATCTACAGAATTCAAGTTTTATTGTCACCGTATTAACAGAAACACTTTATTTTCCCCGATGATAGTTTTGTGGAGATATTTCAAGAGTGATTTACCCGGGGCTACTGCATGTACTTTGTAGCAGTTAGATCCTGTGCATTAACAGCATAGCGAATTCTCTCGAGATAACCTTATTCAACATAAAAAAAAAATGCAACTAAAGGGCAGAATATTCTCCCGCTTGTTTCAACCATCAAACCAGCGTCGCTGTTCGTCGAGTATCTGGACATCCCAAGGACTAGCACGACCACAATCCAGACCTAGATCCTGCCCAGCATGCTACTGGTGCGGGAATACGTTTACCCCCGGATGCGCATCCAGCTACACTTTCAGGGTGTTTTGTGTATGGATTTCTTGGTGTATGCTAAAATGTGCTTTTAAGCATTCATTCCTTGCTATTCTTATCCGCTAAAACTTATCTTATGGCGGCAAGTGACAACGGTTCGTTCAAATACCATAATATCAAGGATGGAATGACCTGCAATCGGACATTCTTCTCTGTAGGATTGACGGATGGCCATTGTAGATCAAAACGCAACCTTACTGTAAGAATTCCTGAGAACGAACCTCAAGAAATTTGTGTAACAATTGCAATGTAGAATGCACCTCACACAAATCAAGACCTTAAGCAAACAAAACCAGAACCCAAAACTGATAAAAAAAAGAATTAGAAGAGACTGTAACTTGTGAAACAGCTGTTGTTTCAACACTTGAGTTCCGAAGACATTCATAAATCTTTTTATAGCCAGTTGTAATTCGAGACCATATGACAACGTTACGAGACGCTAGAGATTGCCGTTGGCAATCTTAAGACTAAATGCTACGATTTAGAATTGAAAGTCAAAGACCTAAAGCAAAGAACATCTTGGACGTCTCATTTAATTTTTCGAAGCGAGAGGGAATTATTAGCTGAGAAATTTTAATGAACTTTTATTGAAAACATTTAAAATTTTGAATTTCAAATTTACAGTTCTTCATTTATTTTCTAGTTATTATATCTATATCACATCTATATCTTTTTTTTTGCTTAAGTTTAAAAACATAAATTAAAAAATTGAAGTTTTACTCTATGCTTATAGTGCGAACTAATATTGTTTACAATTTTTATTTATATCATTTTGTTTATCATTGTCATGCGTCAAAAAGGATACGTATTGTTTGGGTGTAGCTTTTGGATTTCCGGAATCCCCCCTCCCCTTCCGACCTAAAGTTCTAATGAAGTGCTTTTTACCATCTAGAGCATTCAACTTTTATAATTGTCGCGGGATAAACGGAAAGAGAAACAACTTATTATTATTAATTTTATAATTATATGATATAATATAAACAAAATATTGTTATTTGAGTAGTCCCCGATTAAACAGGAAAAATCTAACAACACTTATTTTAATTAAGTGCTCTTAACTAAAAACACTGTATCAGATTATCATAGAACAGGAAGACTATACGTGTATATGCAAGGCCTTAGTAAGTTGATGTACATGTTTTAATTAGAGATAAATACATTGAGGGGGAGGTTGGACAGTATTTTTCAAAATAGATTACTCAGAATTGAGAGTTTTGTGATGTGACAAATTGACCATACGTATAATATAACATTTAATGCTCATTTTTAAACAGTTGTGCATTATATGTATAGAATATCAGCGTAAAAAATGTAATGCATTGTTTACAACGAACAGTACTGCAACTTTTACATCAATTCACGACACGATCTAAATTATAATGACATATTCTTGTTATATTAATTTTTCGGAGAGAAAGTAAAAATGTCCCGCATCTCTTCAAAATTCGTAAATGGGATCTTACCCTTCTCGATAATTTGTTTAAGTTGCATATTCCTAGGCGCTACGTCGAAGTTAACAATGACAAATAGATCTAAGATTACTAAATGTGCAATTAGTTTTGAGGATTTAATAAAGTCGAGTAAATATATTGTTATTTATTTCGAAGAGAAAGTAAAAATGTCCCATACCCCTTTCCCCTTTCAAAAATTCGTAAATAAGATCTTTCCCTTCTCAATACTTTGTTTAAAATGCATATTCTTAGGCACTACGTCGAAAAAACAATGACAAATAGATCTTAGATACATGTAGCTAAAAGAAAATGTGAAAATCTAAAACTTGGTTGAAATAACAATGGTCATTTACAATCAACTTGAAGACATCGTTAACATTATATACTTACTGCAACTTTTACTTCATTACTGAATTTTTGAAAAAATGCACTTAATAAGTAACGAACGCAGGCGGGTAACAAAAATTGTTTGCAGACATCTTTTTAAAAAATAATGAATTACTGTTCAAACTTCCTGTATTGTCTGTAAATGTAATATTATCTAAAAATCGCTTAGCTCTCCTTAGTGGTAAGTTGGATAGATGGAAGAACGACAAAAGCAGCTTTAATCGTGAATTTCTTCATTATTTATTAAGTTTGTATGGTGGCATATCTCTGCCCCTTGTGTGCAAGTTATTTTTCTATCAAATATGTCGACATGCAAGATAAATATGTTGACATGCAAGATAATTATGTCAATATGCAACTTAACTATGTTGACATGCAAGAAAATTGCAATCAGATAGAAATCATACAAAATCTCAAAAAATCTCAAAAATCGCCCACTTGTGACATCCAAGATGCTAGATGCTAACTTTTTATGTCGACATGCAACTTATTTATGTTAACATGCAAGATAAATATGCTGACATGCAAATTATTTATGTCAACATGCGACTTATTTATGTCAACATGCAACCTTTTTATGTCAACATGCAACTTACGTATGTTGACATGCGAGATACATATGTTGACATGCGAGATAAATATGTTGACATGCAACTTATAAGTTGTATGTCAACATAACTAAGTTGCATGTCGACATAGATAAGTTGCATGTCGACATTAAGAAGTTGCATGTTAACATAAATAAGTTGCATGTTGACATCAATAGGAAGTGTATCTAGCATCTTAGATGTCACATGTTGGCGATATTTGAGATTTTTTAAAACTCTTATTTGATTCCAGTTTTCTTGCATGTCTACATAGTTATGTTCTATGTTGACATAACTATCTTGCATGTCAGCATGTTTATCTTGCATGTCGACATAATTGATACATGTAGAAAAATAACTTGCACACAAGAGGCAGAGATATGCCACCATAAGTTTGTTACTGACTGTTTACAAAAATTTGTTGAGTCGGTAAGGTCGATAGAAAACTCGGCTTCGCCTCACTTTCTATGGACCCACAAGATTTTGCAGACAGTCAGTTACAAACCTATGAAGCGTTTTGTGTGGTCGAGGACCTAAAGGGACTTAGACCCGTGTTTGGATCAAATCAAATTAAAATTCTTAAAAAATTATTTTTTTTTTCATTTTATGTATAAAATAGTTTATTTGTGCATTTTGAATGATTCACCAAAATTTGAAAGTTAGAAGTAAAGCTACAATCAAAATACAGAGATAAGAAGGCATTGTTAAGTAAACTAAGCTCGAGTCTTATATCTGTTTACAAATAATGTACAATATAAAGAAAACTATAATTTTTTTGACAAAATAACATAAGACAAACAAGACACGCTGATTCAACGTATTTCTAAATAATTATCAACAACAAAAAACAATATTAGATTGAAGTTCATACCAATACAACACATATGTATACAATAACAGGAATCGAGCTTTGATTACAAAACAAAGAATTTGTTAACCTATGTATCTTTCGTGTTACTCGATATTTAACTTCTAAATTTTGAGAAAGCATTAAAAACATCCATACTGACCAATCTAGACTTAAAAAATGGAAAAATATAATTTGCAAAAATTTGAGCTCAAATCGTGTCCATATCTCTTTAAGTTTGATATGTAAACAAACAAAAGTTAATCTACAAATAATTTAATTCTGGTTGTAACGCGCTTTCTGATTCGCTAAAAAAAAGTTTTATATGGTATAAAGAATGTTGCCTACGTCATAGTAAGACTAACGTCAAAAAAGTATCAATACGCCTGACGTTATGTTTGAATTTTGTACAAATTTACGTCATTTTAAAGGTCAAATGACCGTTTTTATCTACAATGAAGAGTACAAAAATTAAATCATAAGCAATGAATTCAATATTTATTAGTTTTATACGATATAAAATGGTTTGAAACAGTTCACCCTTTTTTATAAACTGCTTCGCGGTTTATAAAGCGTAAACTGCCCCAAACCATTTTATATCGTTTAAAACAAATAAATATCGAATTCATTCCTTAATTAAATTCATATTTTAATTCTCTTATTTTTATCGCTCCTCGTCAGTCGTCTGCATCCTCAATGCCATTGTAGGACCACAATTTTACGTCACGGGCAAAGGGGGATCACTCTAATTATATTAGGACTTAAAAAACTAAAGGAACGGTCAAATGTGTGTTTAAAAAATCAGTTAAAATGTCTTTACGTCCGCTATGTTGCCGTATATACTTTGGCGTTCGCCGTTTAAAGAAATCTGTAATGCAATCACGTGGCGCCTTTCATCCAATGACATCGATGCATTCTAATCCGAGGTAAAAGAATCTTCCTATGTCGTTGCAGTTGAACAACCTTCAACGTTTGTGACGTCATTAGAAAACTAATCATTTAACCTTTGACCCCTCCGGTTATCGTGTTTGTACTATGATCGTTTTCCCCACACGTTACCTTCCAAATATATGTGGAATGCAAGTAGATTTATCTTCATAAATTGTTTATTTTACACAATCATAGATTTCCTCAATGCTTTTTATTTATTAGTTTTCCTCACTTCTAGAGATGAAGATATAATGTTAAATGAGAATCATTATATTTTTGAATAATAAAGATGTACCTAAATTCTCATTGGGGATTTACACTGGCCATTCCTTTGCTGTGGACACTCCATTTGGATAAGTTCACAAGGTATGTTTCAGGAGAGTTTTATCATGTTTTTTCTGCATTTTCTTTGTTTTACAAACAATTTGTAAATCAATATTGTTTTTTATCTATTGAACACCTAAGTGAAAAAATTAGTTTTATACTATAGAGCTGATTTTAAGATGCCCAATCATAAAATATTACAATTACAATGTCTTTATATAAATTTTAAAATGATGAGAATGTATTTGGTGTTTACACTTTATTAAAGAAACAAATCATTTTTAACGTTAACAACCATATTGAATTTGTAAAATTTCTTTCCATTGTTCATGGATTTAATAATGTAGAAAGATATCTAGATACAGTTTATGCATATGCTGTATGTAATATAATTTTTGTGTTGGCGTTTGACATCATTTAATTATAATTATTTAATT